>NC_053405.1:2291759-2296759 GCF_016859285.1 Xiphias gladius
AGCTTCTACATATTAGTATTAGAGGTGAGGGAGGCTGGGAGCAGGAGGGGGAATAAAGACAGGAAGGATTGCTTAGTAATGTGGAAATAGCTAAGGGGCACAATACCTCAATACCTTTTTATTCCCTCCTTCCCCTCAACTCCGACAGCCAATACAGCCTAACAGATGCAGAAGAATGAAAAATTTACAGAGCAAGAAAATATACAAATGCAAACAGGAACAGCTGTGGAAGCAGCAGAAAAAGCAAATCCAAGCAAAGATTTTGCAATAGATGACCAAGTAGAAGATATAAGGGAGACAGTGAGGAACCGCCCCATGACTAAACACTTCATTACATATCATTTTCCTCATTTTGTGCAAGTGTGCATGAGCAGATTTGGCACAGAGGCCCCTGTGAGCAAAAATATTAATAAAAAAACCCCTTCTCACACAGTGCTTTCAGTTTTTAGTAACTGCTAAAGCTTTTTTGGATTTTGCTGGATCACGATTTAAAGGCAGTAGTGCACTGCCCATTCAGAATGTGCCTGTCGGTAGGGGCTTGCTTGGCTTGAGTTGGTCAAAATAACCTTTTACAGAAATATACCGAATGTACGGCGATATGGAGCCCCCTGGGGCCGGCGGGGGAAAAAAAGATTAGAAATCGGTTTTTATAAGCCGTGCTGTCAGATTCATTGTCCTTGGATCCATGCGCTCAAACGACTCGGCCTGCGAGCGAAAAGCAAAGCAAATACAACGTCACACGATAAAAGGGGTGAAACATCCGACGCACAAGTACAGTGCACGGCTGAGTTCCGCTTTTCTTAAAACCCTGGCAGACGCGCGCTGTAAATTGTCCGGGTGCCGCACTGCCCTCGTGGGGTAGCTCTGCGTTTTTTTTCACCCTAGGTAGAGAGGCGATATTCGAAGCTTTCTCGTCTACAGTCGACGCTGCTCTCCCTTGGGTCCTCAGCAATACGCTCGCCAAGTCTGAAGTCGATGGGATGAGCGGCTGTCAAGAAAAGCGAAATGCGGACAGACAGGGATTCCACCATTTATAGTTAGATACACAACGTGGAGAAAATATGAAAAAACAGCGGATTAACCTTTAACTCGCCTATGCAATCGCTGCTGAATGTCATCGAAACAGTTCTTCTTCCTGTTGCCAAAAATGTCACAACACTCTGGCATTCAATGTGTCAATGTGGTCAACCGCTGGTCGCCATGGGCAACAGTAACCAGTGGTGACAGAGCGGCGCAGCACCGGGGCCATCAGGGCAGGATGTTAGTCAGTGCATCGCCCCTCGACCTGTGACAACCGACACCATTGTGAAGGTGTGTGTGTGTGTGTGTGTGTGTGAGAGTCTGTGCGTGTGAACATCCATGTGTGTCTATGCGTGACAGTTTCTCTCTGCTGTGTGACTCTGTGGCTCTTTCGCGCTGAATAATTGACGCTGGCCACGTCGCTTTGTTGCCCCGTTGGACGCAGATGTTACTGATGAAGTGTGTTTGTGTGCTGAACTCTGTGCTGCGTCATAAAGGTCACGCAGAAATGATTGTGTAACAATAAAGAAAAGAGGCAAACAATAAGTAGATTCATTAAAAAAGAATATAGAATTGCAATAGTGCCGTGTAAGAAAATAATCAGTGCTCAAAGGTCCATTTACTAAGTTTTCAGAGCTTTCTAAGGAATGTCACATCCTTTCATCAGCAAATGGTCCTATTATCTGAGGAGGATTGTGAGATGTGGTTAAAAGTTAGTGGACCTTGGCTTAGATATTGTTACACATACTGTTGCCAAAGGTCAAGAATGAAATTCCGTGCTCAAATACAAAAGTGATATTGCATTGCGCCAAAACTTTGTAACAGGTAAAAGAGGAAAAATAAATGTATAGTTACAGGCATCAGTATAAATCTACTAGGTGCTTGCAGGCAGCAGGCGAAATAAAGGGTAAAGGGAAAAAAAAAACAACTTTTCACTGTTGCACTGTTTGGATTCTTATCTCCACCAGCATAATTTTACCAATCCAGACAGTCCGAGAGAAAAGCAACTGCCATTTAATTACCCCTCTAATTCAAGTTTAGAGATTTGCTCAACTTATAAAAGTCAGCCGCTATACTCCAAAGTATCTCAAAAGAAAGTCGGTTATTGCTGGATCCTGGTGCTGCATCAGAAGGTTTATGTAACTAATGAAGGTTACTCCTGCTGTAAATTACGCACCATGTTTCCATCCCGCTGTTTGATGACTACAGGTGTTTGATTGACCAAAAATAAAGACACCGTAGTTGCAGTTACAATTGACAATATTGGTATGGATCATCCATTAATATAATCTAGCACAGACTACACAGACATTAAAAGTTATAGTTTGATGGGATTCTAAATCTGCACCAGAGTCAAAATCTGTATGTAAAGCATCCCATACCCACAACTCAACGTAACTCAAGTTTTGTTTTGCAGTTGGTCTGAGAAGAAACACAGGTGAAGATGATCCACTGACAAAATAATGGCAGAATGTAGAGGATTAATGAGATTGTTAGAAGAGACAGAGTGCAGGATTCTTTCTTGGGATTATTTGTTTCGTATTCTATCAAATTGTTTCTGACTGAATACTTAAAACTTAAACGACTGTTAAAAAAAAAAAGAAGTGAGAGCTGTGGAGCATTAAAGGGTTGGTTTAGCTAATGGGCAAATGCATCGGTCCACTCAAGCAGGAAGGCCGGTTGCATAAGCCCTCCATAAGAGTGAGATAAAAGAGCTACCCTGGATTTCCAGCCTGGTTCAGTTCAGGACAGCGGAGACTGAGGAGAGTTCCTCACATGACAACAGCAGAGGTAATCCAGGGGAGCCTGTAAATTGGGTTCAGTTTAATGGAAATTTGATAGTCTATCTTGTCCATAAAGTCATGAGTGTGACACACAGACACAGAAACACATTCATAAACAGACTAGGCTGGAGTAATGTGAGCTGGTTCAGTAGGCATTTAACTTTAATGGGATTTTGAGTGTCTCCTCAGTCTGATGAAGACCTTTCATTGGAGAGCTGTTGTTCTTTCTGCTGGATCTTCTTAATCTATCTCTTTCTGAGTTCGGTTTTAAATTCAGTGAAACGTTATTGGTACAATATATTATAAAAAAAACAAAACATGTTGGCAAAGTGAACATAAAAAGAGTAATGTTAATAATAATTCAATATATTGAAATGGTTTAAGGGTAGTGGCGGTAGAATGCACATACCAGATTTCTCCATAATCAAAGGTAGATATAGTAGCATAGGAGATTGTGTAATGTTTTTTTCTGTTTCAAATGAGGAAACAAGCTTTTTTAGTCCAGGGATCCAATTCCAATCATCAGCCATGCTTACTGTAGGGCTTTACAGGTGGTTAGTGCACCACTTTTCAGAGTGAAATGTCTCTACATTTCATTTGATTATCTATCCACTATTATCCATCTGTTGATGGGTGAGTTGCAGTTGGAGGTTCTGGAAAGAGCTAGTAAATGGACCTTGCGTTCAGGTCAGTTTGTCAGACAGTTACTGGAAGGGTCACCATGAAGTTTGGTACAGTCATTTATCTGGAGGTCATCAAAAGCAGACTGGAACCTGGAGAAAGCCCTTTTTTGCTGCTCGCATAGATGATGACATCATCTGCATAAAAACTGATATTGCAGTTCCGAGCTGGAACTTCTTTCTGTATAGAATAAAGAACAGGGGACCTAACGTGGATCCTCGTGGGACACCTCTATCAACAATTTCGGGATTTGGTTTGAAACTATCGCTAACAACAGTTTAGAGTTCCAACAAAAAGGTATGACTTGAACCAGCTATAGACACAATCATCAAAATGACTGACAGAATCGAAAGCCTTTGACCTGTCCACAAACACAGCAACATAATGTTAATTTTTTCATAGACTTAAACAACAAATGCAACAAATGCAGATTAAGTGTCTATCTTCACATTTCTTCATTTAATTCTCAGTTGTGGAAAGAAACTGTAAGTACAACTTTGTAGATAATGCCAATTTTCAGAATTGTCTCAGTGGCCCAGTTCCCCATGCTGGCTCTAGCTTCAAATTTGACCAATTAAAGCAGTTTCTGAGTATGGATCTCACAAACACGCAGAGGTGACATGGGGTCAACATCACATCGTTCTTAACCATTGACCAGCAGTTACCTTAGCCCTGGTCATCTACTCTGCCTCCAAGCCAATCAGGCTAAAAGGCTACCTTTCACAAGGTGAAGCAGAGACAGTAAATATCAGAAAATAAAGCGCTATTAGCTTGGAAATTCCCCCGGTCTTCATATACTGCTCCTTCTTTTCCTCCCCTCTCTCTGACACACATTCTGTCTCTCGTTTCATGCTTCTCATCCTGCTCCTTGTCTGCACTGTACATAGGGACCAGGCAGGTGGTGTACTTCACTCCAATCTAGGCCGCGCTGTCACCCACATGTTATCTGCTGAATAATTATAGCCCAGTCGTGGGCTGACAGTGACATCCACAAATCCTGTGCACAAATTAAAAAAGACAAATGTAAACCAGAGCACGCACCAGGCAGGAACTCATGGGCAGGACTGCTTCATCTTCGCACTACTGCCCATTAATATTTCATGTCTTCAAAAACCTTAAAGCTCTAGATCATTGCCTCTGGCATGTTTTAGCCAATGTGTATAATTCACATTTCTACCAGACATTTCTGGAAGTATGCTGTAGTGTTTTTAAAGTGTTACACAGGGTTTCCTACTGCAAAAAAAAAGAAAAATTTTGACTGCACTAGCAAATTACTTGTTCTAAGAAGGTTAAGATTGAGAATTCCAGTAAACGAAGAAATGGCTCTATTAGATTAAGACCTTTGCATTGTGTGTGTCCTAGAAAGCGTAAAATTCTTAAATGCGCTGTAGCGTAAAGGTCACGCAGCAGCAAAGTTGATTTTAAGTTTGCTGCGGGTTAATCCGAGGAGATTATCACATCAAGTCTAAAGATAAGTCTCAAACCCTTTAGGGCAATGTCGAGTCAAGTCTCAAA